>NC_050589.1:32416704-32426704 GCF_013368585.1 Megalops cyprinoides
GCCTGGGATTAAGAACCAGGCCTCCTTTGCAAAACAACCCCAAAGTTTAAAACCTTGCAGGTTTTTTTCTTTTCCTTGCCATTTAGACCAGTCATGCCCCACAAGTTGATCTCTCCCCCTCGGCTTCCGTGTGCATCTCTCTGTAACCCCTCTGTCTTTTCCAGGAATGCCAGACCCAAATACATTTAAGACATTCTGCAGTGAATCACATGGCGGGATGGCTGTAATGGCATTTGGATGACTTTCATCAAAGACGCCAAACATTCGCCTCAGCGCCGCTTCCACGGGACCATCTGCCCAAGTCTTGTCAAACCCAAATTGAGTTTTCTAAGTACGCAGCATATAAAACACTGATGAGGGGGGTGTGGGTAACAGAAGTGCATACACAGAAGCTGAGCTAGAGGACAGACTCAGGACAGCGCTGTAATGTGGGACTGTTAATGCCTGAGGGGCGGGGCAGGGCGGGGGGGGAGCAGGAACCGGCTGCGAAACCATGTTGAGAAACACGCAGAGGTGCTCTCGTAGTGCCACTGTAACGTCCTCTCCCCGGGTTCCACCCGCGGCGGGAAAACACGATTAGTGCATGACATACTTGCCCTGTAACACGGTCGCCTTGGACGTCTGGATTCCAGCGAAACAGAGCTATTGTTGAGATGCCAGATTTAACAGCACCTCCAACTCAGACTGCCTCAATAGCAACTTAGCTGGCACAGGTCTAAACTCACCCGGGCCGCGTTTGTTCGTTTACAGAGCGATCGCACAAAGACCTGCAGGTCACGGCGCGCTTGTCTGCGCTGGTGCTCGAGTTCACCCACAGGCACGAAGCTGGTACTGCAGCTCACTGGTCTCGCATGCTTACTAGGGGCTGCGCAGACTGTAAATATGAAGGAGAGGACGACTGAAAAGTATGAATGTAACAAGCCACAGCGGGGAGTGCTTAGATTAGATTGCACTGATAAGCTTGTTCTGCTTTGACTCAGAGTTGAGTTGCTTTTAAGTGGATGGGTGAAACAGATGTACACACTCCAGGCCCTGTTTCAGCTCTGTACACGTCCCCATCATGCATTGCATTTTCTGAGACAGCGAGCAGCCTCTCAGAATACTGGGGACCTAGGAACCCTCAAAAGCATGCTGCGATATTTGGGATAGTGCCACCAATGGTGCATATGCTATGGAATATGTACACTTGATACACATACACTTACTAGGCCATAGATCCCCCCCCCCCCCCCCCCCCCCCTCCCTCCAACCCCAACCTCCAACCTCGTGTGGACACGCTCCAACACAGTGCTCATAGGAGGAATAGCAGAAGAAAGGATTTTGGAGAGGAAACTGTTTTGAGCAATATTTTAGCATTTAATAGCATTCCTGTCCACTAGTGAAATACCAGACCTCTGCGTCCCTGCGCAGGCTAAAAAAAAAATATGCAACTGCAGAGCCCTGTTGATGCTGAGGCGGCATCCCACATCGGCAGAACAAACTAATTACACATGGTCTGAGCCGTGCGCTTGGAAAAACGCCACGGTGCGCGGGGCAGCGGGGCAGCTGTTGAAATCCCCGGACGAACGTGTCTCCGTGCGCACGGAGCAAGTTTACTTTACGAAGGGGAAAAACTGGCGTAATCAGAACTGTGGCGCACATTCGAAATATAGTGCCGCGTTTTAATCACCTCCTTCCAGCATTGTTTATCTGCAGACATCTTGATGGAACACATACGGAACGCATACCGAGGGTATTTTTCATCAGAATATCGCCCCGAGGTCTTTGGACAAGCCGTAACCCACCGCTGGCGCTCCGCTCGACTGCGTGGGGCGTACGGGCAATTGTCAACTTGCATTTTAATCGTATAAAGGGGGATAACTCTTAAAACAATTTATGAGTAGAACGACAGCTAACTGATTTCTTTGACAGACGAATATATCAATAAGATATATGTTGGGTGATATATGGGATGTTCACAGTTCATAGTTCACTTAAAAAAGAAAAAACATTTATCTTTGTCTTTTACCCGACAAGCCGGTATAAGGGGAATATATTACTTTAGCGACCCATGTCCTTTACCCTAAAATGCTGGCATCGTTATGAATAACTTCACCGACAGATTACAAATACTTATTTTCAGCTGCAACATGTATTTAAACGAAGGAACCCTATACAGAACAATTAATCGGTGAACTATTTTATGACGCCTAATTAAATTTTACTACTGCATGAATATGTCACAATTGAATATTATGTAATGTGTAAACAAATATGGCACTATTACTATATAATATTATTACACCAAAATATTACCGACTGTCACTGAACATACTTTTTCCTGTGTCGGCATTTGCAGTTTGATGGGCAAAATAGGCTAGATTAAAAGATACCAGAAAAACCACACAACACTGTTTAAAAATGACTTGATAATTGTTGTACATTGCTGTACATTTGTTGTTGAAAAACTATTGGCAAATACCTGATGGATCGCTGCCATAAGCAACGAGGGCCTCCAATCTCCAAGACGGGAACTGGAATCCATACACCCAGCCATCACCATTGGAAAGACGGTTCCTCGTTAAACTTTTAGCTACGAGCTCCCCCTTGTGGATATTTCATGTCACTGTTGTTTTCATGTTCTGATTCTGATTGGTTTAAATTATAACATTAAATAAATGTTTATAATGTGTTATTTAGAACTACTTAACACAAATTGGAAAACTTTCTGCTCATAGGTTAATATTTAATTTGTTTGGAGTAGAAGTTAATAACGCTCAGTGCAGAAAACATATTTTTTTTACTCCTTACTGTCAGCTGTGCAGAGGCATGGGTTTGCTTTTTTATTCAGGATGTGGTTGATATTTACTCTCAGGATTCTACATAAGCTACCTAATGACACCCCACCGCACCCTTCCCACATAAGGATATTTTAGTATATTATGTTATAAAGCCTTATCTTGTATCTTACATCCACTCCACATTTCAAATTTTGCACATCAACATTCTCAGGCTTTCATGCCCGAAAGGCCAAGGTGCCATGCCAGCCTAAATATAAGAAACAAGACATAAGAAAGCTTTATTGTCATTGTTCAGGACAACAAAATTACAGTTGCTACCCCGTGTCAGTGCTATGACAACATATGACAAGAATAATAAAAAAAAAAACAATATATACAAAATGTGTGAATATATAAAACATGAGTATATGGAACATAAATAAATGAAGTGTCTGTGCATTGGCACAAACAGTCAGCACAGTATGTAGAGGTGTCTACACACCTGAAGTTCGGTATGGTAGGAATGTACTCCATGTACCCAAAAAATCTGTTTCACACGTATCTGATTATCGCACATGCCCGTGTTATTGTTGCATTGCACTGTATTGTATTAAAGCGCAGTGCATGTGGTGTCCGTATTATTGCACAAAAGGTGGTTTGCACTGCATTGCACATAATGTCTAATGCACGCGAGGTAGTCCGTGGTTCACTGTTGTCTTCTATGGGAGGTGCAGTGGGGGGGGATGTGTTCAGCAAACGCGGGGAGCTCGAAGCCGCTGCATGTGTGCGCCACCATCTCGAGCAGTTATACGGCAAATGAATGCTGTTTTCACGTTAGCTTTTAACGGTATGCACTTATACCATTAACATCTCTATCAGTTCGCTTCATTATAACCTAATATCACCACAGATCTGATCTTTAAAGCTTTGCAATTGCCTGCAATCTCCAGCTTTTTTTGCAGTCCTTTTCACGGGTCAATGTTAGCCCTTAATATTTCATGATACACACCATAAGCAAGGTGAAATTAATCAGCACCTGAACAGAAAACAGCTCAAATTCAGGTCCTAGCCCGTGTCTCACTAATGCTTGGTTACAAACTACATTACCCAGGAAACCATGGGAAGTAACAGAAAATTTAGCATTTAGCATACTCTCTTATTCAGAGCAACTTACATCAATTACAGTTTTTTACAAGATTATCCATTTATACAGCTGGATATTTACTGAGGCAACTGTGGGTTGAGTACCTTGCCCAAGGGTACAGCAGCAGCGCCCCCGTGGGGAATCCAACCGGCAACCTGTCGGTTACAAGTCCTGCTCCTTGACCACTATGCTATGACGACAAATGAGCTTGGAGCCAGAATACTTGTGCTAACAGTTCAGTTCCACCACTGATCTATGTTCCTATCTTCTATTAATGCTTTGATCAGGAATAAAACCCCCATTTATAATACGACTAAAGAGCACTCCAAACACAAGCCATGGTATGTACACTTTTATTTGATTTTCAAAACATTTCACATACTACTTACAATACGCTGTCAAATGATCAGTTTTCAGAAGCGTAGAAACAGAAACAAAACAAGACAGTGACAGAAAAAAAGAGAATTGCAATAATATTATCAATTAGAGCAATTACATCGTTAACGACGACAAGAACAACATCAACATCAGGCCTGCACTGACATGCAGCCGAAGCCAGCATTGATTTCTGCATGAGGTCGATGTCAGGTAATTATGGGAATTCATGGTTTCGTTAGATTGTAAGTGCTTTTGTGGGGATTCGTTCCTTTTTTTTGTTTTTTTTTTTTTACAAAAAAGGAAAAAAAAAAAAAATCGAATAAATACAACGATAACAGTTCAAATCTGACTGGAAAGTTAAATTCACAACTTGGTGCTGCGGGCTTGGGAGGAGACACGTCGTTCTTTTTGCCTTCTCGCGCGCGCGACAACCTGTGATTAGAGGTATTTCAACTAACAGCCAGTACGGGGGTTTTGCAAAAAAAAAAAAAAAAAAAATACGATATGGCGTTACCCAGCAAGCTTTGCAGCAGTCCCGCGCAAGCCGACTCGCCATACGCTTTTTTAAGGCACCTGCTTCCTGTATTTCGGTGTACTCGCCCTTCGCCACGCTCCGCACGAATCCCTTGTCACGGATTCGAGATCTGACCTCACGCTTGCCTCCGTTCGTTCGCAAAGGGGGAGTCAACACGGCTTTCGAAGCTTCTTCCTAAGGGTCGGAATACAAAATGTAGGCAGCTATAACAAATACATTAAAAGTTAATACCCAAGGTTGTCCAGAAATAAGGCTCTAGGTTTTTGGCACGTCGTGGTAACTATACAAGCGGATACATCTGTGTGTGCATGTATAAAAAAAAAAAAAAAAAACAAAAAAAATCCAACCTATTTTACACAGTGTCCATTCATGGCCCAGGTATATGCTCTAAGTGTCATACATCCACTTTAGACTAGACAAGAGCACGAAGACGAGGAGGAGTTGGAGCTGGGGGGAATTGCTGGTGCTGAGGATGTGCATACTATGTCTGTGTCAGTCTTATTCGTCATAGAGGTATCGGGAACGGGGTCGGACTTTCAGAGATCTGTGCAGAGTGTGAGTTAAGCAGCACACAGACACCTGCGGGATGCGGCCTGCTGCCGGAGGGGGGCTACGCGGCCCCCTCCCCCCCGTCCCCACGCAGCGGCCGGCTCTGACAGCTTCCTGTCCGCGGGTGTCCGGAGTCACACGCTTCATCCTACTAACGACTGACCAAATGCCTGCGAGAGGTGCTTTCTGAACAGCCTGGCGCCGGCTCTGCGGTCCTGGCAACCCGTAGGGTCCCGTCCGCGACGGGAGGAGGCGGCAGGCGCTCGGGGAGCGGTACATCAGAGACAAGAGAGGAGGCGGGCTGACCGCCGTTCAGAGTTGGTTTGAAAGCGGACTCGGCGAACGCCGAGAATGGGTCCTGAATATACCTGTTTGCGTACACGTAAAAAAAAAATTAAAAAAAAAAAAAAGACCTACATTCTTGCAGAGGTTTGTACAGTTCTTGCATGCTTCAACATACACACAAACACACACACACACACACACACTCAGGTGAGGTTATTAATAAGCAGGCTGATGCCCTGTTCTACATGATAAACAGCAGCAGGTTGGCTGACCGCACTGGAGATGGAGGACCTGGCTCCGGTCAATGAGAGGAGGGGCTCTCGGCTGCCGTCCCTACAGCCCCCTGCAGAAACAAGCGAGCCAGGCCCCGGGTCTGCCTCCAGCACCTCTGAGCACGGCGTCCCGGAGGCCAGACGGTCCAGTGAGGTTTCCAACACACATGGTATGGGTGAAATCTTCTGCTCCGTTGGCTACACCGTTATCTACTCTTTGAGATGCTTTGAGGTAATTGTCCAGCATGTGAATGGAAAGATATACATACAAATAAGAGTAAAAAAAAAAAAACTCATGCAAAAAAAAAAAACAAAAAAAAGTACATGTGCAGATCAGAGAGGTAGTTCATTCTGGTGGCCCCGCCCCATTAACTCCCGATTCGCTCGTCACAGCTATTCTCGGAGCGCAGCTAAGCAACAGAAAAAAAAAAAAACGGAATAAAGGAGAAATACTACGCTCTGAAACGGCAAGAGGGACTAAAACCACCGTCTCGTACAGTTTCTCTGCGGCGACCGCGCCCTCACGGTTTCGGTTTTGGCCGTTTTTTTTTCCCTCGCAGCCCTCCATCCGATTGGTCAGCTCAGCGTGACCCCTTACCCTGTGGGCGATCACAGCTTGCCCTCGACTGTGCTGTGCATACGCATCATCTTCCGGTTAAGCAGCAAAAAATAATGAGAGTAAACTGAGTGACACTGTTTGTCCAGCAGTCCCCTGCGCTGGGACTGTGCTAGGCTTGGCACGTGGTGTGTTGAGAGAAGCCCCCTGGACACTGTAGAGACAATCCAATGCAAACCATACAACACAACAACAATCTTTAAAGATAAAGCGTAGAAAAGAGTCTCGGATTAATCTACACACGCAACCTACGTCTGACCCGGCTAACGCTGTACAATGCTCATCTCGGCCTCGGCCTCCTAAGCCAGCAAGAGGATGGGGTGTGGTCCGACGGGCCCGGCGGCTCAGTCGCCGAGGTATCGCGGCACGCCGCTACAGTCGCGGCTCAGACGCTACGTGGAGGTTCCGGGGGGGGGGGGTGGGGGCAGGCGCAGAACCCGGTCCTCCGAGCCGGAGGCGTCGGTCTGGTGGTTGGCTCCCAGGGACCGGGAGGTGATCAGGTTGGGGGGGGGGGAGTGAAAAGTGACTGGAGAGAACGGGCCTCCCCCATCTGCCTGGGAACCTGAGGCGTCTCTCGCGGCAAAGGCTGCACTCAGGGGCCTGCGTATGTGACTAAGGAGGGTTTTGTGTGTGTGTGTGTGTGTGTGTGTGTGTGTGTGTGAGAGTGCAGTTGGGTTTGTATTCATGTCAAGGGCAGTGATGGTTATGTAGCCTGATCTGTGTGTGTGCGTGTGTAGGGGGCATCAGTGCTGTCTGATGCGACAGCACAGATATGGCTCCCATGGCAACCTACACCTCTATGCCCCGCCCAGGCCAGATTTTCTGCCCTCACAGACTGCAGCGTGACTGTGGCGGGGGCGCCGCGACCCCCTCCGGCCTCGTCTCTGTGTTCGCAACGCGCGGCCCTGTGCATGTGATTTAAGAGAGACGCCGGCCCGGGCGCACCTCCTCGCCTCCGAGAGGTTACGGGGCACCCTGTGATGGGGCCTCGGGGCCAGTTCTCCGGCCAGCAGAGGGGGCCCAAGACACATGACTGGCCCCCAGGTGCTGATCCGAGATCAGCCTCCGAAAGGGCTCTGAGAGTTACCGCCGCATAGAGACGCGGGTCAAATGCTCTGAGGCCTGTGTGGGGTTCAAACTCCACAGGCACAAAGAAAAAACCCCATCTTTCATTACCTCCCCCCTCCTGCATGAGGTCACTACTTAAGCAAGACCTCTGGATCTCTGCAGGAGACAGCCTGCCCCCGAGCTTGGCAGTTATCCAGCCCTTATCCAAACGAGCGACCGGTTTAAAGCTTTGATTTGCTTTCCGAGGCTTTGATCCTACAGTTCTTATATGCATTGGTGTGGAGAGGAGGATTCTCTAGGCTGTTTTGGTGACTATTTGCATTTATGTGAGGGAACATGCCACTGGAATGCAAGGGTGTGGCTGTGTCCTTTTCTACGCATCAGGTGGTATGGCTTTGCTTTAAACGGCAGCGTTGGGTTTTTGTCTGAATTCCTTATGCTTTCTAAAGCGGTAAAAAATTAAAAACACACGCTTAAGGTCTTTAATGCATGCCAAATGCTCGTTGTCAATATCCTCTCAAATCAGACCAAACCATTCCAAATAACGTATTCGCACTGAAAAGGAATACTGTGTATAAACTTGCCATAGCATAGTGTTACTTTAAAAAGAGAGGAAAAAAAAACAAAATAGTCAGTATCATATTTGCATATACTTTGAGAGTATCTTCAATGGTTTAATCATTTTAGCGTTGCCTACATAGTCAGCCCTAAGTATGTACAGAAATAATACTGTGATATTTACATATTGGAACCACAAGAGGGCAGCACCACTCAACAAATCTTTGAAAGACACTGATGACGTGATGTGACACTTTTGGGACCCGTAGCAATGAATCAGTTCTGAATCGAGTTGTACTTCGGGGGAGAGAGGGGCGATTACGAAAGTTAAAGAACGCTGGAAACACAAGCTGGTCTCCGAACACCTGTCGCACTGAAACACATTCAGGGAACTGGATTAAGTTACTTGGACGAGTCACAGTGCATCTACTCTAGTGTCAGTCCATTGAATAAACAACACTTTACCAAAAGACCGGTTTAGCAGCACAAGGAAACCGCTGTGTGATTTAATGTGTTTTACCACCACGGACTGTGATGTTCTGCGCATCATGAATTGTGCTCAATTGAAATGGATTACATAGTTATTCCAGTTGAGAGGAGGTAAACTGTTTTCGATACGTCAATGTGTCGCTCGCCCCCAAATTTTCGTCACGGTGCTAGGTAAGAGCAGACATGACCCTCCTGCTGGTCCAGACCAAGTTAAAACTAGGATCCTATCACCAATTATAAACCAGATCTTACTGTCTGGGAGCGCGTGTCTTCCGACACAAATAGAGGAGCCGAATCTGGGTCTGGATAATGATTGGCAGAGTGGGGTCACATGGGATTTGGTGAGACCAATTAAAAGGAGCTGAAAGCGTGTCACAAAATGTACAAACATGATTTTGGTCAGCGCCAAACCGTTCAGACTGAAGTGCATGCCCACAAGTGGTTATTAAATATCCTCATATACAAACGTCAAAAATAGAGGGTAGAAGGCCGCTCGCTCTCTATTTATAGCCAGCAGTGCGTGTGTATGTGTGCGTGCGCGCGCGCACTCACGGCCACCTCTCTAGAACACACACACATACACGCACGTCATTCTCAGACATCCTGTAAAACATACAGGACCAATTACTCATTAATTTCAATATAAACTTTGCCTTTCTTAAATATAGGTTATATATATATATTTATATATGTATACATAAAATCTTTCACAATTCCCTTTTTTGTCTCTTGAACGGGGAATTCCCAGCTTACTCGTCTCATACGCCTTACCCACAAAACCCTGAACCCCCCCGCCCCCCACCCCCGACCTGCAGCAGCTACCTTTCTGTGGGGCCCCAACGTGGTCCCGAGCAGTTTTACCCCCTCTGTCCCGCGTCCGCACCCCATCCAGGGGCGGGACTGTACCCCCCCCCCCCCCCCCCCCCATGCTACCAACCCCCTACCCCACCCGTCCCCACCCCTCCCCCACCCGCCCACCCCCTGTGCTGTGTCCTCTGGGCGGGGCGGCCTGGCGCGGGGGGGTGGAGCTAGGACACCTCGCTGCCGAAGACCTCGAGGACGAGCGGCGTGAGCTGCATGCTGTGCTCGGGCTGGAAGGACAGTGAGCGGTACTGCTTGGAGTGCTCCTCGTTCAGGCTCCGCAGGTCTGCCAGCTTCTGGATCATCTTGGCGTAGAGCAGACGGCCACCCGGGTGGTGCACGCGGATGTAGGCCTGCAGCACCTCCGACAGCCGGTCCTGCAGCGACTCGATGCGGGCGTGGTCCTGCACTCCCGGCCGATCTGTGGGGGATTGGGGGGAAGGTGGCGGACACGGGGGGGTCAGAAAGAGTGAGGCACTCCCTAAC